>NC_034200.2:3902474-3947474 GCF_002021735.2 Oncorhynchus kisutch | reverse complement strand
GGACTCCACACACACACACAGGGACTCCACACACACACACACTGGGACACCAGACCACACACACACACTGGGACACCAGACCAAACACACACACCGGGACACCAGTACACACACACACACACACACACACACACACACACACACACACACACACACACACACACACACACACACACACACACACACACACACACACACACACACACACACACTGGGACACCAGACCAAACACACACACCGGGACACCAGTCCACACACACACACACACACACACACACACACACACACACACACACACACACACACACACACACACTGGGACACCAGACCAAACACACACACACACTGGGACACCAGACCAAACACACACACACACACACACACACTGGGACACCAGACCACACACACACACACACACACACACTGGGACACCAGACCAAACACACACACTGGGACACCAGACCAAACACACACAACACTGTGACACCAGACCAAACACACACACACACACACACACACACACACACACACACACACACACACACACACACACACACACACACACACACACACACACACACACTGTGACACCAGACCAAACACACACACACACACACTGGGACACCAGACCAAACACACACACACACACACACACTGTGACACCAGACCAAACACACACACACACTGGGACACCAGACCAAACACACACACACACACACACTGGAACACCAGACCAAACACACACACACACACACACACTGGGACACCAGACCAAACACACACACACACACTGGGACACCAGACCAAACACACACACACACACTGGGACACCAGACCAAACACACACACACACACTGGGACACCAGACCAAACACACACACACACTGGGACACCAGACCAAACACACACACACACTGGGACACCAGACCAAACACACACACACTGGGACACCAGACCAAACACACACACACTGGGACACCAGACCAAACACACACACACTGGGACACCAGACCAAACACACACACACTGGGACACCAGACCACACACACACCCACCCACAAACACACACAGACACTCACGCTGCTTGACGATGAAGTGCTCCATGCCTTCCTTGGTGCGGCTGGTGCTCCTCAGTCTCTGGATGGTTCCCTGAAGCACCTCCCCCTGCTCCGAGATACGCCCCCTCAGAGACAGAATCTCCTCTTGCATACACTGCTCCTGAATAGGTCACAGCAATCAATCAATAAATCAATACAATGATCAATCAACTCAATATTTCAAACAAACAATAAACGAAACAACAGTTCACATCTCTGCCTAGCAGCCTGCCTTACCAATACAGTGTATCACAGCCATCACATGGTTGACAAACCACCAATTACAACGAAAGGATTCATAATATACTGGTAGTAAACCATGTATAGTGCACCTTCTTAAGGTTATGGGTGTAACGGTCTGTGCTGGGAAGGGCAGCCCTCCAAAACATCTTCATCAGGGATACAACCTCCTCTAGGATCTGTCTCAGGGTCTTGGTGTTAGACAGCAGACTCCTCACACGCCCATAGTCCAGGAGGACCTACACAGAGACAGTTAGCTAGACATCTTCAATTTCCTGAACGGAGCTGTAGCGACAGACTGTGTACATTGAGTAGGTGGCCAGCGCGCATGATTTGGTTCTGGGTTTCGAGATTGGGTCATCTCCAATTCAGTTGTAGACCACACACACACACACTGGGACACCAGACCACACACACACACACACACACACACACACACACACACACACACACACACACACACACACACACACACACACACACACACACACACACACACACTGGGACACCAGACCACACACACACTGGGACACCAGACCATACTTTCCCTCTTACCTGGTCGTGGCTGCCCTCCAGCATTGATTGGCTGAGGCAGGCCTGCAGGGCTGTTTCCATTCGCTGGACCAGACTCCTCCCCTCCAGGACCTGCTGCTGCAGAGCGCTGTAGTCGTCCACGTGCCCGATGGCATGGCGCCCGTTCCGGTTAGAGAACGAGCCGTCCGGGGCGTCACCCTCCAGCTCTGAGTGGGGGTCCAGATCTGTTGGAGGGGAGGAAGACGAAGAGGCAAGGCCTTAGTGTCAGACTAACTGGTAAACGAGAGAATTTGAGATGTTATTTGTTTTTTTGAGGTAATGGAGTGATTAACATCCGGAATAACATCCTTCCTGGACTATTTTAACCTTATAACCAGACTTATGTAAAATCCTACAGATTTAAAAATCAGATATGTGCAACTCTCATTTCCCCATTTGTCACAGCAGGATTAAACAGGATGCAGTTAGCGTTAGAGTCACACCATTGGCAGTGAGCGGGGTCTCCTCCAGGTCTGTGTAGAGAACGTGGTATGGAGATCCACAGTTAAACAGCCCAATGTCTCTGACCGGGGGAGACGGAGCTGGGTCTGCAGAACAACACACACACAGACAGACAGGGATGTTCGGCCACCACACACACACAGACAGACAGGCATGCTCGGCCACCACACACACACAGACAGACAGGGATGCTCGGCCACCACACACACAACCCTGAACATTCAACATTCACTAAATGATAGTGCTTTCAATAAAAAAAATTGCATTACTCTGTTGTTATTTGTTCATTAAACACAGCAATCAGTCAGTTCAATGGGATTTACATGAGACAAACCGGTAGGTCCCATTGATAGTTTTGAAGAGTGGGCCAATATTAAGCTTAGGCTGGTATTGAGTATTGGTGCCTATCAAGCTGATATCAAAATGTATTTCCATACTGTAACCCCAAACCACACCACTACACCAGACAACACGCCCTTACCATGCAGTAGCTGCCGTCTGTAGAGGCTGTCCCTCTGGGGGCTGGCTGTAAGGGCACTGAGAGACGGGGTACGAGGGGGCTCCATCCCCCCAATGACCCCAACCCCTCCGTGGACCCCACCTCCCAGCTTCTGCTCCAGGTGTTTGTGGAGCTCCAGCTGTTTCAGGACACTGTTCTCCTGGACACTGGACTGGAGCTGGGCTCTGAGGCTCCTCACCTCCCCTAGCAGCTCCCCCAGCTCCACGGGCAGGGCAGGGACCCCACCGTACTGGCCCTCACACAGGTACCCTGAAAATCACAATAACAGTGTCAGTCAATATAACACTGAATGTCATAGGCCCACAGCAAGTATAAAGTCCAAACAGAAACTTCTGAGCGTAATTTGGAATTCTATGCAAGCAGTGTCTGATATATGCAAATGTCCCAGTTATGTGTACGCATCTCAAGTTAGGTTAATATTTTAACAAAGTTTCCATTGGTGAGCATTGATTTAAAGGCAACCTCCTGAATTGCAGTGCTATATGAAACCACTAGCTTGTGGATGAAGTGAGTAAGCTGACCTGGGTTGCCCTTGGCGTTGACACACACTCTGTGGTAGACCTGCAACTCACTCTGCAGAGAGTGGAGCAGCTCCCTGCTCTCACACAACTGCTGCTGGAGCCTGGAGACAAAAGAGAGATACTGGGTGACTACACACACACACACACTCTGTGGTAGACCTGCAGCTCACTCTGCAGAGAGTGGAGCAGCTCCCTGCTCTCACACAACTGCTGCTGGAGCCTGGAGACAAGAGAGAGATACTGGGTGACTACACACACACACACACTCTGTGGTAGACCTGCAGCTCACTCTGCAGAGAGTGGAGCAGCTCCCTGCTCTCACACAACTGCTGCTGGAGCCTGGAGACAAGAGAGAGATACTGGGTGACTATACACACACACACACTCTGTGGTAGACCTGCAGCTCACTCTGCAGAGAGTGGAGCAGCTCCCTGCTCTCACACAACTGCTGCTGGAGCCTGGAGACAAGAGAGAGATACTGGGTGACTATACACACACACACACTCTGTGGTAGACCTGCAGCTCACTCTGCAGAGAGTGGAGCAGCTCCCTGCTCTCACACAACTGCTGCTGGAGCCTGGAGACAAGAGAGAGATACTGGGTGACTATACACACACACACACTCTGTGGTAGACCTGCAGCTCACTCTGCAGAGAGTGGAGCAGCTCCCTGCTCTCACACAACTGCTGCTGGAGCCTGGAGACAAGAGAGAGATACTGGGTGACTATACACACACACACACTCTGTGGTAGACCTGCAGCTCACTCTGCAGAGAGTGGAGCAGCTCCCTGCTCTCACACAACTGCTGCTGGAGCCTAGAGACAAGAGAGAGATACTGGGTGACTACACACACCCTCCACACACACCTATTGTTCTTGTCATGGCTGTTCTGCCTCTCCTGTCTGAGTGTGTGAATCTGCTGTCCCTGCTCCTGGCTGTGTGTCTGTAGCCGTCGGAGCTCCTCCTTCCACTGCTCCGCCTCTAGCTCCGCCTGCTTCAGGCGGGCATGCCCCGTCACCACCACTTCACGCAGCTGCTCCGCCTCCTCACACGTATCTGAGGGGAACCACATATGATGGCGGGGCAAAGTTAGACACTACATCCCATCCTTTGGAACAAGATTAAATGATTCAGCCAAATAGAACAAATATGCAGAATGTGGTTCTATGTTGACCACAGCGTGGGTTGGTAGGATGTAGTACCTGAGCTGGCCTGCAGGTGTGCCTGGAGAGCCAGGTTCTCCTCTTTCAGGACTCTGATCTCATTGGACAACTGGCTGACAGAGTCCACTCCCTGGATGTAGATGTTAGTGGGGGCTCCTCCGTCGCGGCCGGTGGTGGCCAGGCGTTCCTCCAACTGCTGCCTGAGCTTTTCGTTGGTCCTGATAGTCTCTTCCAGACGCTGACGCAGACACCGCACCTCTCTCAGGTGCTCTTCGATCAGGTCCACACCTGGGGAACACAGGACAGAGAAGAGAGTTCAGATTCTTGTTTACGTCAGCATCTTTGTGCATAGTGTATATTGTGCATGCCTTGGTCATAGATGAACCGAGATGCTGTAAAATAGTGTATAGCCAATATGTAAAGTTCATCAAAAGTTGAAAGTTCATGGATTAGCATACAAAGGTAAGTTCAAAGATAAATCTTTCAAGTGCCTTATGAATAAGCACAACTTGTAACCTATATGGAAAATAATTTGATCAATGAAAAGGGGTCTTCATGCCAGTGAAGCTGTTTCTTGAATTGTTTCCTGATGACCCAACCCTGGCTGGCTGAACCATGTTCTCCATATCCCACAATGCACCATTCTCCACCAGGTCTGTGTTGGCCTTCAGGGCTTGGCCTGGGGGTCGGCTGCCTAGCTGGTGTGGGTAAAAGGCATGATGGGTAATCTGGCCGTAAGGGGAGTGGTCTGGCTGGTGGTGGGCGGCTGGTGCGAGGTTGGACAGAGCGTTGGCGTGCGGAACCACAAAGCCTGTAACCATGGATATGGGAGAGATGTCAGAAACACAGCCATACAGAACAGAGTCTGTATTTATGAGCCAAACTTAGGTGCTGTTAAAGGAGTAGTTCACTAAATTTAAACTTGATGTTAGATGGTTCCTCACCCTGGAAGTACAGTGCCTTGCGAAAATATTCGGCCCCCTTGAACTTTGCGACCTTTTGCCACATGTCAGGCTTCAAACATAAAGATATAAAACTGTATTTTTTTGTGAAGAATCAACAACAAGTGGGACACAATCATGAAGTGGAACGACATTTATTGGATATTTCAAACTTTTTTAACAAATCAAAAACTGAAAAATTGGGCGTGCAAAATTATTCAGCCCCCTTAAGTTAATACTTTGTAGCGCCACCTTTTGCTGCGATTACAGCTGTAAGTCGCTTGGGGTATGTCTCTATCAGTTTTGCTAATCGAGAGACTGAATTTTTTTCCCATTCCTCCTTGCAAAACAGCTCGAGCTCAGTGAGGTTGGATGGAGAGCATTTGTGAACAGCAGTTTTCAGTTCATTCCACAGATTCTCGATTGGATTCAGGTCTGGACTTTGACTTGGCCATTCTAACACCTGGATATGTTTATTTTTGAACCATTCCATTGTAGATTTTGCTTTATGTCCCAGTCTCAGGTCTTTTGCAGACTCCATCAGGTTTTCTTCCAGAATGGTCCTGTATTTGGCTCCATCCATCTTCCCATCAATTGTAACCATCTTCCCTGTCCCTGCTGAAGAAAAGCAGGCCCAAACCATGATGCTGCCACCACCATGTTTGACAGTGGGGATGGTGTATTCAGGGTGATGAGCTGTGTTGCTTTTTCGCCAAACATAACGTTTTGCATTGTTGCCAAAAAGTTCAATTTTGGTTTCATCTGACCAGAGCACCTTCTTCCACATGTTTGGTGTGTCTCCCAGGTGGCTTGTGGCAAACTTTAAACAACACTTTTTATATCTTTAAGAAATGGCTTTCTTCTTGCCACTCTTCCATAAAGGCCAGATTTGTGCAATATGCAATATATGATTGTTGTCCTATGGACAGAGTCTCCCACCTCAGCTGTAGATCAGCTGCAGTTCATCCAGAGTGATCATGGGCCTCTTGGCTGCATCTCTGATCAGTCTTCTCCTTGTATGAGCTGAAAGTTTAGAGGGACGGCCAGGTCTTGGTAGATTTGCAGTGGTCTGATACTCCTTCCATTTCAATATTATCGCTTGCACAGTGCTCCTTGGGATGTTTAAAGCTTGGGAAATCTTTTTGTATCCAAATCCGGCTTTAAACTTCTTCACAACAGTATCGGACCTGCCTGGTGTGTTCCTTGTTCTTCATGATGCTCTCTGCGCTTTTAACGGACTTCTGAGACTATCACAGTGCATGTGCATTTATACGAGACTTGATTACACACAGGTGGATTGTATTTATCATCATTAGTCATTTAGGTCAACATTGGATCATTCAGAGATCCTCACTGAACTTCTGGAGAGAGTTTGCTGCACTGAAAGTAAAGGGGCTGAATAATTTTGCACGCCCAATTTTTCTGTTTTTGATTTGTTAAAAAAGTTTGAAATATCCAATAAATGTCGTTCCACTTCATGATTGTGTCCCACTTGTTGTTGATTCTTCACAAAAAAATACAGTTTTATATCTTTATGTTTGAAGCTTTAAATGTGGCAAAAGGTCGCAAAGTTCAAGGGGGCCGAATACTTTCGCAAGGCACTGTAGTCTATGGGCCAAGATAAACTGTAATCCATGGTTCATTTTTCTTTAAAAAGCCACTACAAACTTCAGCTAACCTTAGCCACCACACGCTAACAATCAATGGAAGTGATTGGGGCATGTGGACATGTTTTAAAAAATGATGTCCAATTCACCTGAAATCAATTCAGATCAACTCCATATTTGGTTTTATGTTACTTTAAGGTGATATGGCCCCAACTTGTGTTTGATGATACAGCGCCTGCTTCTGGTCCAGATATGCTATATCTCTATAGAGAAACTTGTTAGAGGGTATTACAGTATACCTGGACCAGAAGCAGGTGCTTCTGGGATCTCTCAACCCCAACATTGACACATCCACACTCTATTCGCTGTCTCATCCTGATCCACTCTAGGCCTGCTATGCTAGCCCTAACATTATCCAATCAATCACATGTATTTATAAAGCCACTACTCCAGCCAATGCTGTCCCTGTCGGTATCACACGAATACATGCTACAGATTCTACTCCATTCTGGTACTCCCCCAATCCATAGCACCAAGCCTGTCCCTCAGTTAGTATACTCCAAAAACCCATGCTAATGCTAACTCTGCTCACTCTCATTCATAGCCATCTGTCTGTGCAGGGTATCCAGCTCCTGTTGCATCGCTTCCATAGACAAGGTCCTGGACTGGGGGTTAAAGGTCATATGCTGACCCCAGGGGTCATGGTTAGGGTACAGGCCAGGGAGGGACTGGGAGGCGGGTAGGGAGCAGGACACAGGACCAGTCTGACTGGCCAACTCAGGGGTGGAGTACAGCATGTTAGGACAGCTGCTGGAGGACTTAAGACAGGGTGGAGGGAGGGAGTGGTGGAGGTCTGGAAAAAGAGTGGTGAAAGGGATGAGAGGAGATTGGAAAGAGGATGGAGGGAGGTTTAGAGTATGTGTCTACGAATAGCACATATTACCTAAGTTTAAGTGGCTACTATACCTGTGTTTCCTGGACCATGTCCCTGTTCCTGCTCTCCCTGAGCATATTCGCTGGCTTCGTCCACATCTGAGCATAGCTCCAGGTCCTCATTGGTCCGGCACTCGTCTGACACAAAGGAGGTCCTGTCTGATTGGTCGGTGGTCTCTGAGTGGGCGTGGCTGCTGCAGGGGGTGTCGGAACGCTGCTGTAGCTTGGTGTGGAGGGACTCGATGATCTTATCTTTCTGCTGGAGCTCCTTACTCAGCCTAGGGAGAGAAAAAGAGATTGATTATCTCATCCTTTGCTACAGATCTTTACTCAGTTTCTACAATACATACACTACCGTTCAAAAGTTTGGGGTCACTTAGAAATGCCCTCGTTGTTGAAAGGAAAGCACATTTTTTGTCCATTAAAATAACACCAGTCTCAACGTCAACAGTGAAGAGGTGACTCCGGGATGCTGGCCTTCTAGGCAGAGTTGCAAAGAAAAAGCCATATCTCAGACTGGCCAATAAAAAGAAAAGATTAAGATGGGCAAAAGAACACAGACACTGGACAGAGGAACTCTGCCTAGAAGACCAGCATCCCGGAGTCGCCTCTTCACTGTTAACGTTGAGACCGGTGTTTTGTGGGTACTATTTAATGAAGCTGCCAGTTGAGGACTTGTGAGGCGTCTGTTTCTCAAACTAGACACTCTAATGTACTTGTCCTCTTGCTTAGTTGTGCACCGAGGCCTCCCATCTCCTCTTTCTATTCTGGTTAGAGACAGTTTGCTCTGTTCTGTGAAGGGAGTAGTACACAGTGTTGTACAAGATCTTCAGTTTCTTGGCAATTTCTCGCACGGAATAGCCTTCATTTCTCAGAACAAGAATAGACTGACGAGTTTCAGAAGAAAGTTCTTTGCTTCTGGCCATTTTGAGTCTGTAATCAAACCCACAAATGCTGATGCTCCAGATACTCAACTAGTCTGAAGAAGGCCAGTTTTATTGCTTCTTTAATCAGAACAACAGTTTTCAGCTGTGCTAACATAATTGCAAAAGTGTTTTCTAATGATCAATTAGCCTTTTAAAATTATAAACTTGGATTAGCTAACACAACGTGCCATTGGAACACAGGAGTGATGGTTGCTGATAATGGGCCTATGTAGATATTCCATTACGTTTCCAGCTACAGTAGTCATTTACAACATTAACAATGTTACACTGTATTTCTGATCAATTTAATGTTATTTTAATGGACAAAAAATTAGATTTTCTATCAAAAACAAGGACATTTTCTAAGTGACCCCAAACTTTTGAACGGTAGTGTACACGTACAGACAGACATAGGCCACCAGAAAACAGGCCACAAACCAGCAGCATATACCTGGAAAGATCCACCACAGAGCTCAAAGACCGCAATCAAGTTCTAATATCATTTGTATAACCATTTTGGAGACACATCAATAGGTCATAAAAACCCACCGTAAAGCAAGCAGCTCATGGCCCATCTTATCATCATGGAGCTCAGCACGGTCACCTGAGGAGAGAGATGGAGTGGTAGTGGAGAGGAAAGGGAGGACAGAAGATCAGGGAATGTGTGTGTGTCTGCGCGTGTGTGCCTGTGTGTGCGATTGCAACCACTTGTGTGTGTGTGTGTGTGTGAGTGTGTGAGTGTGTGTGTGTGTGTGTGTGTGTGTGTGTGTGTGTGAGTGTGTGTGTGTGTGTGTGTGTGTGTGTGTGTGTGTGTGTGTGTGTGTGTGTGTGTGTGTGAGTGTGTGAGTGTGTGTGTGTGTGTGTGTGTGTGTGTGTGTGTGTGTGTGTGTGTGTGTGTGTGTGAGTGTGTGTGTGTGTGCCTGCATATGTTTGTGTGTGTTCTCCACACTCACGCCCACTGATCTTGGTGCCCACACGTTGTGCCAGGGCAGTGCTCTGTGCCAACTGCTCTCTGAAGCTCTGCCCCATGTAGTAGTCGATGTCGTTGGCACGCAGCAGCTCCTCAAACGCCTGTGGAATCAACTACATTCAGTTAATAGCTAAATATATATATATTTTTACTTCAATTACATTTATTTGATTCAATCACTGTCGACGTGGTACATAATGTCCTGATCTGTGGAGAGATCGTCAGAGTGTCATACCTTGGTGGTGTCTCCCAGGTGCTGTGTGAGGATGTGACACACTCCACGGCCCTCCCTCATCTTCTGACGCAGGTGGGACAACTCCCTGGCCTGTGCCTGGATCAGAGTGTTGTACTTCCTGTGCAGAGAGGGAGGAAGAGGAGGGGTCAAGACATAAAAGACAGAGATCGTCATCATCACCATTATCATAGTTATCATCACCATTATCATAGTCATCATCACCATTATCATAGTTGTCATCACCATTATCATTGTTATAGTCATCACCATTATCATTGTTATAGTCATCATCACCATGATCATAGTTATCATCACCATGATCATAGTTATCATCACCATTATCATTGTTATAGTCACCATTATCTTTATACGGGTATCATCACCATTATCATAGTTATCATCACCATTATCCTTGTTGTATTCGTCATCGCCAGTATCATCATACAGTTACCATCACCATTATCATAGTTATCATCACCATTATCATTGTTATAGTCAAAATCACCCATTAGCATAGTGATCATCACCATTATCATAGTTATCATCACCGGTATCTCTGTTATCATCACCATTATCATAGTTGTCGCCACCATTATCATTGTTATAGTCACCATCAACATTCGCATAGTTATCATCACCATTATCATCACCATTATCATTGTTATAGTCATCATCACCATGGTCATAGTTATCATCACCATTATCATTGTTATAGTCACCCGTATCATTGTTATAGTCACCATTATCATTGTTATAGTCATCATCACCATTATCATTGTTATAGTCACCATTATCATTGTCATCGTCACCATTATCATTGTTATAGTCATCATCACCATTCTCATTATACAGTTATCATCATCATTGTCATAGTTATCATCGCCATTATCCTTGTTATAGTCATCATCACCATTATCATCATACAGTTACCATCACCATTATCATAGTTATCATCACCAGTATCATTGGTATAGTCAAAAACATCCATTAGCATAGTTATCATCACCATTATCACTGTTATCGTCACCGGTATCATAGTTATCATCACCATTATCATTGTTGTAGTCATCATCACCATTAGCATAGTTATCATCACCATTATCATTGTTATCATCACCATGATCATAGTTATCATCACCATTATCATTGTTATCATAGTCAATATCATCATTATTTCCTTCCTTCATTTCCTCACCCGGGCCAGGTAGCACACTTCCCCTCCTCCACCGCCCTTCCTTTCCCCTCCAGCCTGGAGCTCTTGAGTTGCGCCTCCAGTGAGGCCACTCGGGACATCAGCTCTCGCAGCTCCCGGCTGGGCTTGGGTTCCATGCGAGGCCCCAGGCTGTCGGACATCCAGCCCTCATCCTCCTCCACACCGCTGGGGGCTGGGGAGGCCTCGAATGCCCAGTTCACCTGATAGAGAGGAGAGAAAAGACTGAATAGTCACAGAAAATATCATATCAGCCCATAAAGCAAGAAGCGAACAAGTCACTGAAGCAATCAATCAACTGATCAATCAATCAGGTCTTGTATGTATATGACGTACCTTGCGCGGGGGGCGTTCCAGACTGGATGCGTAGTCGCTGGTGGTGGATAGTGAACGCACACGTAGCTGCAACCCACGAATCACCTTGTGACAGCGGGCCAGCTTAGAACGCAGGTCCTGGACCAATTGCTGTAGAGAGCCTGTCACTGACTCCTCCCCCTCGTCATAAGCCCCGCCCACCCCCCCATCACCATGGAACCAAACCCCAGCACGCTCATAGTCCTGCTGGTGGCTCAGTGAGGTACACATCTCCAGATCATCAAACTCTGAGGGAGGAGCGATACAGGAAGAGACTAACAAGTTGTACAGATCATCACACCCGGCACAGGTAAGGTAGTGACAGGTGAGGTGTGTGTGAAAAGTCAAGTAGCTACCGTATGGCGAGTTTGAGATGTCTCAAGTGGCAACGTGAGATAAAAGCAGTGAGAGGTGACAGGTGAGAGAGGCGTAAGACAAGTAGGAGCGAGAGATAAGACAGGTGAGACTGGAGAGACAAATAAAGGAGAGCCATAGCTCAGTTACCCGGGCTGCTGGCGTCCTCTCTCTCTGCCTCGTTCTCACTACGGCCACACGTCTCATAGCCCAGGTCCTGTAGGTCCACCTGGACCTGCTTGCTGTCCTGCTCAACTGACGTCTCCGCTGTGAGAGTGTGCGTGAGAACCATTACTCCTTGAGTAAATTACATCGAGTGATTCAATGAAGTGAATCAGCTACACTGTATTTAATTGTGTACTTTCCAGACATTATTATGAGCAGTCCCCTCCGTAGCAGCATCCTGTGGTATGCATGTATGTTTTCGGGGTAGGTGTATGATGACTCACTCAGTAGTTCCCTGTAGTCCTTGAGTTGTTCAGCCTGCGCGTGGACCGTGGCCTCAGACACCATGAGTCTCTCCTGCAGCTCTCTGCTCTCCTGTCTGCTCAGCGCCAAATCAGAACGCAGACGAACCGCATGCTCACGGAGACCCGTCTCCACATGCTGCCAGAACCCGCCCACATCACCAGTGACATCATCAGACCCCGCCTCCTATAGGAATCAAGACAAGGCAAAATCCACTTGAATGCCCCTCCAACTAGTGGGAAACTTCTCCCACACGCTGGCCTGTGACGTCATTAGCCAATTAGCATTTTCTAAATGAGTTGAAAGCATTTGAATGCATCCAACTGGCAATTTACACCTTCCCACTTGGTTATGAATGCAGCATGAGTAACAAAAAACAAACCAATGCCTGCTGATTCACTTTTACATGAGTAACAAAAAACAAACCAATGCCTGCTGATTCACTTTTACATGAGTAACAAAAAACAAACCAATGCCTGCTGATTCACTTTTACATGAGTAACAAAAAACAAACCAATGCCTGCTGATTCACTTTTACATGAGTAACCTAACAAGCTTAAACCATAACGGTTGAGCTTAAACCATAATGGTTGAGCTTAAACCATAACGGTTGAGCTTAAACCATAATGGTTGAGCTTAAACTATAATGGTTGAGCTTAAACCATAATGGTTGAGCTTAAACCATAACGGTTGAGCTTAAACCATAACGGTTGAGCTTAAACTATAATGGTTGAGCTTAAACCATAACGGTTGAGCTTAAACCATAATGGTTGAGCTTAAACTATAATGGTTGAGCTTAAACCATAATGGTTGAGCTTAAACTATAATGGTTGAGCTTAAACCATAATGGTTGAGCTTAAACTATAATGGTTGAGCTTAAACTATAATGGTTGAGCTTAAACCATAACGGTTGAGCTTAAACCATAATGGTTGAGCTTAAACTATAATGGTTGAGCTTAAACTATAATGGTTGAGCTTAAACCATAATGGTTGAGCTTAAACCATAATGGTTGAAATGTTGTTATATTTATAGCTAAAATAAATACAATGGTAGCAGCAAACAGACGTCAGAAACATTTGTATTCGTTATGGAAACAAAGCATTCACATGTATAGCAGATTGAAAAAACCTTAATACAGTTGAAGTCAGAAGTTTACATACACTTTAGGTTGGAGTCATTAAAACTAGTTTTTCAACCACTCCACACATTTCTTGTTAACAAACTATAGTTTTGGCAAGTCAGTTAGGACATCTACTTTTTGCATGACACAGGTAATTTTTCCAACAATTGTTTACAGACAGATTATTTCACTTATAATTCACTGTATCACAATTCCAGTGGGTCAGAAGTTTACATACACTAAGTTGACTGTGCCTTTAAACAGCTTGGAAAATTCCAGAAAATTATGTCATGGCTTTAGAAGCTTCTGATAGGCTAATTGACATAATTTAAGTCAATTGGAGGTGTACCTGTGGATGTATTTCAAGGTCTACCTTCAACCTCAGTGCCTCTTTGCTTGATATCATGGAAGATCAAAAGAAATCAGCCAAGACCTCAGAAAAAAAATTGTTGACCTCCACAAGTCTGGTTCATCTTTGGGAGCAATTTCCAAACGCCTGAAAGTACCACGTTTATCTGTACAAACAATAGTACACAAGTATAAACACCATGGGACCAAGCAGCCATCATACCGCTCAGGAAGGAGACGCGTTCTGTCTCCTAGAGATGAACGTACTTTGGTGTGAAAAATGCAAATCAATCCCAGAACAACAGCATAGGACCTTGTGAAGATGCTGGAGGAAACAGGTACAAAAGTATCTATATCCACAGTAAAACGAGTCCTATATCGACATAACCTGAAAGGCCGCTCAGCAAGGAAGAAGCCACTGCTCCAAAACCGCCATTAAAAAAGACACTACGGTTTGCAACTGCACATGGGGACAAAGATCGTACTCTGGTCTGATGAAACAAAAATAGAACTGCTTGGCCATAATGACCATGGTTATGTTTGGAGGAAAAAATGGGAGGCTTGCAACCCGAAGAACAACATCCCAACCATGAAGCACGGGGGTGGCAGCATCATGTTGTGGGGGTGCTATGCAGCAGGAGGGACTGGTGCACTTCACAAAATAGATGGCATCATGAGGAAAGAAAACTATGTGGATATATTGAAGCAATCGTTCAAGACATCAGTCAGAAAGTTAAAGCTTGGTCGCAAATGGGTCTTCCAAATGGACAATGACCCAAAGCATACTTCCAAAGTTGTGTCAAAATGGCTAAAGGACAACAAAGTCAAGGTATTGGAGTGGCCATCACAAAGCCCTGACCTCAATCCTATAGAAGATTTGTGGGCAGAACTGAGAAAGTGTGTCTGAGCAAGGAGGCCTACTAACCTGACTCAGTTACACCAGCTCTGTCAGGAGGAATGGGCCAAAATTCACCCAAATTATTGTTGGAAGCTTGTGGAAGGCTACCCACAACATTTGACCCAAGTTAAACAATTTAAAGCCAATGCTGCCAAATACTAATTGAATGTATGTAAACTTCTGACCCACTGGGAATGTGATGAAAGAAATAAAAGCTGAAATAAGTAATTCTCTCTACTATTATTCTGACATTTCACATTCTTAAAATAAAGTGGTGATCCTAACTGACCTAAGACATGGAATTTTTACTGGGATTAAATGTCAGGAAATGTGAAAAACTGAGTTTAAATGTATTTGGCTAAGGTGTATGTAAACTTCCAACTACAACTGGATGTCCTGTGTCCTATTTCATAAAGCACATGCTGAAACACAGAACACTCCTTTCCTCTCGCCTGAACAAAAAGGAGCAGCAGTTGCCTGCCCAGAGCCAGTGCTGCTTATATGAACTTTCCCCAGGCTAAGAAAACTGCCCTACATAGACTGCTATAGCTACACCAACACAGAGATATGAGGAGAGGGGGAAGGAAGTAGACACAGAGAGAGAGCGAGAGAAAGGGAGGATAGATAAGGGACAGGGGACAGAGATAGGGAGTAGAGGAGGGAGAGAATATAAGGGAAGAGAGAGGGAGTGAGAATGAGAGAGAGACAGAGAGTAAGATGGACATTTTGAATTAGAATGAGATGTTAACACCATTCCGGCAAGCACTAGTTTTGGGTAGAGGATTGTAACTTTACCTTCTCTGTGTGGTCTGGCTGACGGTGGGACAGGAGAGTACCCAGGTCTAAGGAGTGAGGTCTGGTACACTGTCTCTTCCCCCTTCCCTCTCTCATCCTTACTGCTGGGGGCCCACGCTTGCTCTGGGTGGGTCCCACTGCTGGTAGTACCTCTTCCTCCTCCTCCTCTTCCTCTTCCTGTTCCCATCCTTGACACGTGTCTGTTGCATCTTCCAGCTCTCCTAGAGCTTCTACCTCCCCTTGGTTCTCTTTTAGGGCCTCGTTCTCTTGTTGCAGCCTCAGCAGTGTACTCCTGCACGAGATGGAGAGTAAACCATGGGATTCAGTATGAATAACAACAACTACACTGCTTAAGGGTCATTGTAATTGCTTATCCACTATTATTGTGATGTGATGAAAGAAATAAAAGCTGAAATAAATCATTCTCTCTACGATTATTATTACATGTCACATTCTTAAAATAAAGTGGTGATCCCAACTGACCTAAAAAAGGGAATTGTTACTGGGATTGAATGTTAAAAGCTGAGTTTAAATGTATTTGGCTAAGGTGTATGTAAACTTCCGACTTCAACTGTACATTTAGAATGAATTCAGTCAAGGAGCAGAAGAGACATGCCCCTTAATATGGGTCGTATACATGTGATGTAGACTATTTGACGTGTGTATGTATATATTTGTGATGTGCTGTATATCAAATCAATTGCATGTGCTCTATTGCTCTGAATTTGCTCTCAATTGATAATATTGGAAGAAAAAGTAGAATAAATGAAAGATCTTTGCGGCTCTCTGAAGGATTGTCTCAACCCAAAGTGGCCCCCTTGCAAAAAATAGTGAGTAACACTGGCATAGACCATTTAATGTGTTCGAATAGTAGATACTGATGTATGTAGGTGAGTGGGTACTGTGTATGTACATACCTCATCTGGGCTAGGGAGGAGTAGCCGGTGGTCTCCAGCTGTGTTCTCATCTCCTCCAGTTCTTCTTCTATTGCTCTCTTCTGTTCAGCCAGCTGCTTCACCTGCCCCATGGCCCCCTGGGACAGTGCTCCACTCACAGGTCCTCCAGACAGCACCCCCTGCCCACAGGCCATTCCAGAGTTCTGGTCAAGAAAGAGAGGAAAAGAGAGTTAGAGAGAGGGGTGACTGAATTACAGTTTCATAACATGAAAAAGGACTTGTTAGTCTGGGTACTGGTCTGCGTCTGCTAAAGCTAATCGCTTTGTTATTGTCTTATTTGGCAAGAGAACAATGCAGTGTTGTTGAATACTGAAACAGTCTGGCAACCAGGCTGGAAGATGGTCAACATTAAGCTCTAAAGTACAAGGGGATGAGATAAGTGTTGGAAATCCCCTACCTAAGGCAACAACATTGGAACATTGATACTGGAACATTGAGAGGCAACCAGTCTGTCGAGAGAGACTACGATGAGAGGCACAAGGCTAGTGTACAATTTAAGATTTAAAGGTAAGAAGTCACATGTACCTTAGTGGAGGCCAGGCTTTTGGCAGTCAGTTTATCCTCATCGTCTTCGATACTGTCTGAGAACTCATCAGTGCTGCCCTGTTCATCGTCTCCCTCCTCCTCTTCCTCCGTGCTGAGCTCTGAAAACACAATAGCCAACCGATCAGATCAGACACTTCCTCGCCCTTCTTTCCTCTCTCCGCCTCCCTTTGTCTCCCAACCTCTCCCCTACCAAGTTTCTCTATATCACACTCTACCACTCTCCCTCTAACTATTTTTCTTCCCCCCTCTCTCTCCCCCTCTCTCTCTCCCCCTCTCTCTCTACATCTCTTTCCCCCTCTCTCTCTTCCCCTCTCTCTTCCCCTCTCTCTTCCCCTCTCTCTCCCCCTCTCTCTCCCTCTCTCTTCCCCTCTCTCTCCCCCTCTCTCTTCCCCTCTCTCTCCCCCTCTTTCTCTACCTCTCTCTCCCCCTCTCTCTTCCCCTCTCTCTCCCCCTCTTTCTCTACCTCTCTCTCTCCCCCTCTTTCTCCCCCTCTCTCTCTCCCCCTCTTTCTCTACCTCTTTCTCTCCCCCTCTCTCTCCCCCTCTCTCTTCCCCTGGTCAGAATCAAATGTTATGTCAGGAGTAGACAGCCAAACATACACGCTGAGCCCAGCCATGGATAGGAGAGCCCCTCTGTCTTCTGTCCAACCCTGTAGTGTGTATGTGTTCACTCTGTGCTGGGGATATAGACACACACACACTCTCCCTCTCTGTGGCGCTATGAGGCACGAAGTAATAACAACCACACAGATCTATTTGTAACATTCTGTCATAGAGGTCATTGCTTTTACACTATGATTTGACAATTAGATGTTCAACTCTTATTTTTTGTTGTTGTAGTTTCACCATATTAAAATGACAATTCAATGACTTAAAATGAGGGACAGACATAAAGGAATCACTATAATCACAGGAAATAAATAATAATCTTCCGAAATGACTTTGTCAAAGCAAAAAAAAGAACCAGGGGTTGACAATGATGAAGAGAGGTGACAGGGTTGACGGAGGAACATGGAGACATTTGGGGGTTAAGTGGGTTAAAATCATCCTAGAGGTGACAGGGTTGACGGAGGAACATGGAGACATTTGGGGGTTAAGTGGGTTAAAATCATCCTAGAGGTGACAGGGTTGACGGAGGAACATGGAGACATTTGGGGGTTAAGTGGGTTAAAATCATCCTAGAGGTGACAGGGTTGACGGAGGAACATGGAGACATTTGGGGGTTAAGTGGGTTAAAATCATCCTAGAGGTGACAGGGTTGACGGAGGAACATGGAGACATTTGGGGGTTAAGTGGGTTAAAATCATCCTAGAGGTGACAGGGTTGACGGAGGAACATGGAGACATTTGGGGGTTAAGTGGGTTAAAATCATCCTAGAGGTGACAGGGTTGACGGAGGAACATGGAGACATTTGGGGGTTAAATGGGTTAAAATCATCCTAGAGGTGACAGGGTTGACGGAGGAACATGGAGACATTTGGGGGTTAAGTGGGTTAAAATCATCCTAGAGGTGACAGGGTTGACGGAGGAACATGGAGACATTTGGGGGTTAAGTGGGTTAAAATCATCCTAGAGGTGACAGGGTTGACGGAGGAACATGGAGACATTTGGGGGTTAAGTGGGTTAAAATCATCCTAGAGGTGACAGGGTTGACGGAGGAACATGGAGACATTTGGGGTTTAAGTGGGTTAAAATCATCCTAGAGGTGACAGGGTTGACGGAGGAACATGGAGACATTTGGGGGTTAAGTGGGTTAAAATCATCCTAGAGGTGACAGGGTTGACGGAGGAACATGGAGACATTTGGGGGTTAAGTGGGTTAAAATCATCCTAGAGGTGACAGGGTTGACGGAGGAACATGGAGACATTTGGGGGTTAAGTGGGTTAAAATCATCCTAGAGGTGACAGGGTTGACGGAGGAACATGGAGACATTTGGGGGTTAAGTGGGTTAAAATCATCCTAGAGGTGACAGGGTTGACGGAGGAACATGGAGACATTTGGGGGTTAAGTGGGTTAAAATCATCATGGAGGTGACAGGGTAGACGGAGGAACATGGAGACATTTGGGGGTTAAGTGGGTTAAAATCATCCTAGAGGTGATAGGGTTGACAGAAGAACATGGAGACATTTGGGGGTTAAGTGGGTTAAAATCATCCTAGAGGTGACAGGGTAGACGGAGGAACATGGAGACATTTGGGGGTTAAGTGGGTTAAAATCATCCTAGAGGTGACAGGGTTGACGGAGGAACATGGAGACATTTGGGGGTTAAGTGGGTTAAAATCATCCTAGAGGTGACAGGGTTGACGGAGGAACATGGAGACATTTGGGGGTTAAGTGGGTTAAAATCATCCTAGAGGTGACAGGGTTGACGGAGGAACATGGAGACATTTGGGGGTTAAGTGGGTTAAAATCATCCTAGAGGTGACAGGGTTGACGGAGGAACATGGAGACATTTGGGGGTTAAGTGGGTTAAAATCATCCTAGAGGTGACAGGGTTGACGGAGGAACATGGAGACATTTGGGGGTTAAGTGGGTTAAAATCATCCTAGAGGTGACAGGGTTGACGGAGGAACATGGAGACATTTGCGGGTTAAGTGGGTTAAAATCATCCTAGAGGTGACAGGGTAGACGGAGGAACATGGAGACATTTGGGGGTTAAGTGGGTTAAAATCATCCTAGAGGTGACAGGGTTGACGGAGGAACATGGAGACATTTGGGGGTTAAGTGGGTTAAAATCATCCTAGAGGTGACAGGGTAGACGGAGGAACATGGAGACATTTGGGGGTTAAGTGGGTTAAAATCATCCTAGAGGTGACAGGGTTGACGGAGGAACATGGAGACATTTGGGGGTTAAAATCATCCTAGAGGTGACAGGGTTGACGGAGGAACATGGAGACATTTGGGGGTTAAGTGGGTTAAAATCATCCTAGAGGTGACAGGGTAGACGGAGGAACATGGAGACATTTGGGGGTTAAGTGGGTTAAAATCATCCTAGAGGTGACAGGGTTGACGGAGGAACATGGAGACATTTGGGGGTTAAGTGGGTTAAAATCATCCTAGAGGTGACAGGGTTGACGGAGGAACATGTCAAAATGCTGAATCTTGGCACTTTAGCAAGTCTTTGTTCAAATAAAAAATCTGATTTATTGAATTCTCCATTTTGTCTCTATTTAGTATTAAACGGCTTTAAAATGTTAAATATTGGTGCACAATTCCTACTTAAAATATCAAAGGGAATGACCCTACTGTGTGCATTCTTTGCATAACAACGCATCTTTGCCTCCGTTTAGACCGAAGATAATGAAATATTCTATGGAAGAGACTTATGGGAGAGATTATCCTTGGTTGAATTTTTTTTAGACGGCCTATAACTCACTCATAACCCTTGGCATTGTGTATTAGGGTAGGGTGGATGAAAAGCTATGAGCGGGACAGGGGGAGAGTTGGCTGAGGGACAATGAAGACCAGATCAAGTATAAGACAAAAGTCCTGCACTATGACAGAGCTGGTGTGTCCTGCACTATGACAGAGCTGGTGTGTCCTGCACTATGACAGAGCTGGTGTGTCCTGCACTATGACAGAGCTGGTGTGTCCTGCACTATGACAGAGCTGGTGTGTCCTGCACTATGACAGAGCTGGTGTGTCCTGCACTATGACAGAGCTGGTGTGTCCTGCACTATGACAGAGCTGGTGTGTCCTGCACTATGACAGAGCTGGTGTGTCCTGCACTATGACAGAGCTGGTGTGTCCTGCACTATGCCAGAGCTGGTGTGTCCTGCACTATGCCAGAGCTGGTGTGTCCTGCACTATGACAGAGCTGGTGTGTCCTGAAAGAAAGGAAACACCAACATAAAGTGTGTTGTAGGGTGTTGGGCCACCAGGACCCATCAGAACCGCTTCAATGCACCTTGGCATAGATTCTACAAGTGTCTTAGTAGGGCGTTGGGCCACCACGAGCCACCAGAACCGCTTCAATGCACCTTGGCATAGATTCTACAAGTGTCTTAGTAGGGCGTTGGGCCACCACGAGCCACCAGAACCGCTTCAATGCGCCTTGGCATAGATTCTACAAGTGTCTTAGTAGGGCGTTGGGCCAACACGAGCCACCAGAACCGCTTCAATGCGCCTTGGCTTAGATTCTACAAGTATCTTAGTAGGGCGTTGGGCCACCAGGAGCCACCAGAACCGCTTCAATGCGCCTTGGCATAGATTCTACAAGTGTCTTAGTAGGACGTTGGGCCAACACGAGCCACCAGAACCGCTTCAATGCGCCTTGGCATAGATTCTACAAGTGTCTTAGTAGGGCGTTGGGCCAACACGAGCCACCAGAACCGCTTCAATGCGCCTTGGCATAGATTCTACAAGTGTCTTAGTAGGGTGTTGGGCCACCATGAGCCACCAGAACCACTTCAATGCGCCTTGGCATAGATTCTACAAGTATCTTAGTAGGGCGTTGGGCCACCACGAGCCAGAACCGCTTCACAGGAGGCTGCTAAGGGGAAAATGGCTCATAACAATGGTCTGCTAAGGGGAAAATGGCTCATAATAATGGGCTGCTAAGGGGAAAATGGCTCATAATAATGGCCTGCTAAGGGGAAAATGGCTCATAATAATGGGCTGCTAAGGGGAAAATGGCTCATAATAATGGTCTGCTAAGGGGAAAATGGCTCATAATAATGGCCTGCTAAGGGGAAAATGGCTCATAATAATGGCCTGCTAAGGGGAAAATGGCTCATAATAATGGGCTGCTAAGGGGAAAATGGCTCATAATAATGGCCTGCTAAGTGGAAAATGGCTCATAATAATGGGCTGCTAAGGGTAAAATGGCTCATAATAATGGCCAGAACAGAGCTAACATGTAAACCATGTTTGATGTATTTGATACCGTCCACTAATTCCACTTCAGCCATTACCAGGAGCCTGTCCTCCCCAATTAAGGTGCCGCCAACCTCCTGTGCTATCTGTATATACCTTATATAATCTATCTGGTTAGATATAATGATTGGAAATCATTACTAGTGTGAGGCAGAAGGACTGCTTCACATAATATACTATACTGACTATGTTTTCTTATACCTAATAGTGACTTACCTCTGTCAAAGTTGTCAATCCACATCACAGTAAACTAGCCATGCAAACAACATGCTGGGATGCCATGCACGTGGCAGAGAAGTCATTAATGACAGAGATGGTAGTGTAACTCCCTAAAAACATGAGAGATCTCTTTCTTCTGTGAAAGAATTCTTAGAATGTGTGAGCGTGTGTGAGAGCATGCGTGTGAGTGTGTGTGTGTATGCAAGTGTTGGTGGGCGGTAATGTGTGGGCGGTAAAGTGTGAGTGAGTGTGAGTGTGTTTTGACACAGAGACTATGGAGACAGAATGTAGAGACAAAGGTGACTCTTCAGACAGGGATGAGAAAAGCACATGATCACCACTTTCTCTTTCTTTCACCTCAGGGATAGACAGAACACCCGTTATCTGTTCTCTACTAGTTGGGGGAGAAGAGAGGGTTTGTTGTATTGGATAAGGGGGCAAAAAGGGAGAGGGAATCCAGTCCCCAATTCAAAGAAAAAAATCCTTTCAACAACCAAAAAAAAACAGGAAATATTTTATTTACTTTCCATTTCAAAGTACAAAAAAATGTGGGTTTCATCACCCCAAACCTTAATTGAAAATTCCTTCACTAATCCTAAAATCCTTAAAACCCAATCAATCTGGACCAATCGAATCTCGAATGATACTAGGTATAATCTTATTATCATGTCTTTATCACATTGTGATGGGTACAAAGTCTATCAATAAATGCAAGAAATAGGCCTGCTATCTAAGATACTTGGTATGTGGGGTATCGAAGAGGGATAACAAGGTTAACAAATAACTAAGATAAGGATTCTTACTTTGTTAATTAAGAAAACACTATTGACTACTCACCTAGTGGCCCATGCATCATCTTTGAGACTAAGAACAACTATGATAGGATCTTTAAAACCTGTGGAATGAAGATCTGTGGAGGAATACTAACTACTTGGCCATCCTTTTGATTTCAGCTAATATATCTTGGGCCTGCATACGGTATGTACACAAAGATGGTATTAAATAATAAGATGGATGACTTGAAGACATTTACTGTAAGGCATGAGCTGGACTGTCTACACCACACATCACATTACCGTAAGGCTGGACACATTGACACCGAGAGACGGAGTACAATACAAAATAGCATTACAGAACAGCCGCACTGCAAAGCAATACGCAGGCGGTTTGTAAAAACAATACAAACACAACAATTCAAAACACACTCACAGAATATATGAATAATAATAAGACATCTAAGTTGCACGTTGCCACTTCATACAGTAATTAAAACCACCCCCAAAAATGTGTTGTTGGTTAGAACAGGCATCGGTTATTGTGTGGTGTCTGTGTCATTCAAAGAGGAACGAAGTTGCCCATAGTCACTGACCTTAGGTCAGTATTGAGTGTTTGGATGACTAATGGTTAAGGTTAGGATTTAGGTGAATGTAAACTGATCCTAGATCTGCACCTAAGGGCAACTTCTACCTGCAGTGCATTTGTCTGACTCGTTGGTGCAGTGGCTAGACAGAATATCCTACAGAATTAGTAACAGTGCCCCAGGTAGCCCTGGAGGCCGGTCCCTGCCCGTCCCCACCTCCAAAGTCAGACTGCCTCTTAGCTGCCCTCTCCAGTGCCAGGGCGGTCTTCTGGGTCCTGGCTAGGACCTCCTCCAGCTGCCCTCGGAGTGCCTGAATAGAGTCCAGTTCGGTGTGCAGGGCCCGGGTCTTCTCTGAGCTGCTGAGAGGGGCAATGACACCACACACACACAAACATCCTCAAACACTGATTGTGGTTTCAAAGGTTGTTACTAGCCTACTACTGTATGTAGCAATGTGTACTGACACTAGCTTACACTGTCCACAAATGTGTGTATTTGTAGGCACCCAGGTGTGTGTATTTGTAGGCACCCAGGTGTGTGTATTTGTAGGCACCCAGGTGTGTGTATTTGTAGGCACCCAGGTGTGTGTATTTGTAGGCACCCAGGTGTGTGTATTTGTAGGCACCCAGGTGTGTGTATTTGTAGGCACCCAGGTGTGTGTATTTGTAGGCACCCAGGTGTGTGTATTTGTAGGCACCCAGGTGTGTGTATTTGTAGGCACCCAGGTGTGTGTATTTGTAGGTGTGTTTATTCTTGGCCTCAGTGAAGGCCTCTGTGGCCACCTCCTACCTGTTTCCTCTGGCCTGGATTTGGCTCAGACTCTGGTACAGCCTCTTCTCTGCCCTCAGAGCATCGTTCAGCCTGTGGTACTCACTGGCCAACTGCTCCAACACACTCTGACAGAGAGGTTGGGAAAAGGAAAGGGGGAAACATTATAAACACACACTCCACTCAGTAGGCACCAGACACACATAACTGCACCACATATCACACTTTCACAAAATGCTTGAAGACATGGCTAAAGGTCAATCAGATTTGTGAACATGGTCCCTAGCTGTGTGTTGCCACTCCATGTTGTCTGTTGTCTATAGCTTGTGAGGTGTGGAAACACTTTGTTGCTTTTATGAATTTTGTCTTGCTGCTTTTTGTTTTATGCTGCTCTGTCTGTATGCTACGTCTTGCTTGTCCTATGTTGCTCTGTCTGTATGCTATGTCTTGCTGGTTCTATGTTGCTATTGTCTATATTGTAATTGTTTTTAATAACCTGCCCAGGGACTGCGGTTGAAAATTAGCCGGTTGGCTAAAACCGGCACTTTTACTGAAATGTTGATTAATGTGCACTGTCCCTGTAAAAATAAAAATAAACTCAAACTCAAACCTTAACTAACAAGGACAATGTTGTAGACAATAAAGAACTTTGGCGGAGAGGGATACCTGGTGGTCAGTGTTGGAGGGCTCCCTGGCTACTACTCCTGGTGCCAGGATCTTAAACCTATCCCCCTGCTTCTGGGCCTGCTCCTGGGCCTGAGCTAGAGCTGAACGCAGGGCTGAAATCTCCAGCTGAGCCTCCTTCTCCTTCTTCCTGACCAGCTGCAGCTCCTCCCGAATGGCCTGTACCTCTTCTGTCCCCTCTGGTGTGGAGAGCTCCATGCTCTCCTCCTGGCTCTGCATCAGACTCTGGGTGGGGAGGAGTAGGACAGTTAGTGTGTATGTTTGTGTGTGTGTGTGTGTGTTGTCAACCAGTGTCCCAGAATTCACCTGGATAAAAGCCTCTTTCTCCTTCAGCAGGTTCTGCAGTCGCTCTGCCTCTCCCATTCTCTCCTTCCGGAGCTCACCCATCTCCCGTTCCTGTGACGACAGCTGCCTGCGCAACTCCTGAAGCTGGCCCGTCCGCTCGCCAATCACTTGAGAGAGCCTATCAGAGCAGTCCTGAGAGAGGAGGTCGGAGGGAGAAAAGAGAGATTCTGAAATCGACTGTCAATTTATATGTTACATCCAGTCTATCATAAATGTTTCCATTTCTATAATAGACTATTGGATTTTTCTTAGTGATGTTGGGCTGAGTACACTGTACAGCTGACATAAGCTCATCATTCATATTCTCAGAGACAGGTCCTAGATCAGGGGTGTGTGTGTGTGTGTGTGTGTGTGTGTGTGTGTGTGGTACCTGTATGTACTGGTCCTTAGTGCTGATGGTGCTGAGCAGATCCTGGACCTGTGCTTGGTGTTCGTGGCTCTGGCGGCTGCGGTCTGACAGCAGTTCCTGAAACAGTTTCTCCTTCAGCGCGAGGCGAGCCTTCAGCTCCTCCACCACCCCACTGGGGCCTGCCTGGACCTTAGCCAGGAGGGCTGCCGTGAGGTCCTACACACACATAGGAGAAAACAAAACAAACACACACACACGTCAGTATATCTGTCATTTTTGGAGGGGGCAGATATAAGAGCAGGTTTTTCCTCATTGGACTAGTTTGAGGTTGTTACAGCACTGCAAGTCATTAATATCAGCCAACAATGAAACACTTCAACACTGGAGAGAAACTACTGGTTACAAGAACAAACAGAATGCAAACTGATGGCACAGCCAGTCCTCACTAGTGTGATCTGTTGACCTCGTTTAGCGCATGCATGTTTTGCGTATGTGTTTGTGCGTGTGTGTGTTTCTGTGTGTTTACCTGTGTCTCCTGGCTGCGTGTCTGCAGGGCAGTCTGTAGCTGGCTGATGAGCGTGTCTCTCTCTCTCAGAGTGCACTTCTCTCTCTCCTCACTCTGCTGCTGGAGCCACTGCAGGTTCCTGAGGGCTTCTGCTGTCTGCTCCACGTCCAGCTCCTTACCCCGCACCAACGCATCCAGCCTCTATACAAACACACAGTCTAAACATGTCAATGTATATAGATGTGCCGTGTGTGAGAGTGGGTGTATCCTCGTGGTTGCTCGAGGTATCGTCCTTTAGTGCGTGCGTTTGTACCGTGATGGTCTCCTCGTTGTTGGACAGTATACAGCGCAGTCTCTCCAGGTCTCGCTCCTTCTCTCGAAGGGACAGCTGTAGTTTCCTCACCTGCTCCTCCCTCTCTTCCAGACCACTGAACTTCTCATCTATAGACCGCTGGACAGAGAAAGAGAACATCAATCATTATTATTAGTATCTATCTATCTATCTATCTATCTATCTATCTATCTATCTATCTATCTATCTATCTATCTATCTATCTATCTATCTATGCATCCATCCTTCCATCCTTTCATCCATCCATCCATCCTTTCATCCCTCCATCCATCCTTTCATCGATCCATCCATCCATCCTTTCATCCATCCATCCATCCATCCTTTCATCCATCCTTTCATCCATCCTTTCATCCATCCTTTCATCGATCCATCCATCCAGCCAGCCATCCATCCATCCTTTCATCCATCCATCCTTTCATCCGTCCATCCATCCATCCTTTCATCCATCCATCCTTCCATCCTTCCAACGTTTCATCGATCCATCCATCCAGTCAGCCATCCATCCATCCTTCCATCCTTTCATCCATCCATCCTTCCAACCTTTCATCGATCCATCCATCCTTCCATCCATCCTTCCTTCCTTCCATCCATCCATCCATCCATCCATCCTTCCTTCCTTCCTTCCTTCCTTCCTTCCTTCCTTCCTTCCTTCCTTCCTTCCTTCCTTCCTTCCATCCATCCATCCATCCATCCATCCATCCATCCATCCATCCATCCATGCTTCCATCCTTCCATCCATTCATCCATCCATTCATCCATCCATCCATCCATCCATCCTTCCTTCCATCCATCCATCTATCCATCCATCCATCCATCCATCCATCCTTCCATCCATCCATTCATCCATTCATTCATCCATCCATCCATCCATCCATCCATCCATCCATCCATCCATCCATCCATCCATCCAGTAAGAGTAAGTGTCCTTACCTCCAATGCTCTGTCCCTGTCTCTGATGCGTTCTCTCAGTTTGTCCAGCAGAGCATCTCTGGGTTTGGACCTGTCTGCTGATTCCAGGAGTTCAGAGTACTCCTACAAAGGGTGAGGGAGATAGGGTGGTCAGTGTGTATGTGTGTGTGTGTTCATGTGTGTGTGTGTGTGTGTGTGTGTGTGGGGGGGGGGGGGGGGGGGGGGGGGGGGGGGGTTATGTCTCTCACCTGTAGCTGCCTCTCCTTGTCCTGAAGGGAGTGTTTGAGCTGGGTGATGTTCTTGTCTCGCTCCTGAACTTCTGTGCGTCTCTCCACCTTACTCTCCTCCAGCTGAGCCTCTTTAGTCCGCAGCTCAAAGCCAGACTGAGCCAGGGCACTGCGCAAGTCCTACAGTGGGACAGAGGATAGGTTACACACACCACCTACATCATTGCTACAGGGGTCCACACCAACACATCCACACACAGAGCACACACACCTGGTTGTGTTTGTCGGTGACCTCCCTGTGCTGCAGTGCCTCCTTTAGGTCAGAGTGGAGTCTGTCTTTAGCTCTGCTCAGGTCCTCAGCCTGTCTCTGGCTCTGTCTCTGGGCTCTCTGACTGGCTTCCAGCTCCAGACCCAGGGTGAACAGAGAGCTCTGTAACCCCACCAACTCACCCTGAAACTGGGCTAAACTCGCACCCTCACTGCCCCCCTCTGGATCCTGGGAGAGAGGACCAAACAATAAAATCAACTGGGGTTAGACTGGTCATGAAGAAAGGGCGTCTCCGTCCGTCCGTCCGTCCGTCCATCAACAGTTGGGTTATTACGGCCTTTTATTAACTGGTATGCTGCTGAGTGCTTGTCTGGACCTGTCTGGGGTGTGTGAGGTCTCACCTCAGTGTGTGTGATCTGGTTGCGGTGGGCCATCTCTCTCAGCTTACACAGTGTTGCGTTCTGCCCCTCAATTAGCTGGTACAGCTCCACGGCCTGAAGAGGACATAGGGAATATTCTGCAAATCACTACTGAGTGTGTACTCAAATGTAGTCCCCTGGCTGCGACTCAGAACGGTTATGGTTCAGCAATGTCGCCTCAGTGTAGACCACACATACCTCGTTATCCTTGGTACTGACAGAATCGGTCAGGCATTGGATGGTGCGCTCCTGGCTCTGAGCTCCCTGGCGGATGGAACGCAGTTCACACTCCATCTCAATGAGCTTCTCCTGCAACTTCTGGAGCGGGAGGGAGGAGGGAAACAGAGAGAGAGAAAGAGAGAGAGAGGATGAGTAAGTATATAGAGAGAGAGAGAAACAAAGGGACAAGACAAGTGGGTGTGTTTGTGTGTATGGTATGCGTTTGATGTATAGATGGGTAATGTTTCTCTGTAGCCGTACCGCGTTGTTGGCTTCGCTCTCCTGGCTCTTGGCCTGCAGGGACTGGACCTGCTGCTGGGCCTTCTGCAGCTCACTGACACACTGACCTGCTGCACACTCATACTGGTTCAACTGGCTCTGCTGCTCCTCGATCAGAGTCTGGAACACACACACAAAGACAGGGGTTAACACACACACATTACAGTCCACGTTTACCGAATCCCGCTTCGCTCACAAATGAATACTATGGGAGAGATAGAGACAATAGTTTGGCACAGTATTGCTATCCAACCGCTCTAGCCACATCTGTTTATAAGGAAAAGGGACAATGCACTGAGTTGGGCTGTTGGTGACTGTACTTTCCAAACCAAATGCTCTGTTCACCCATCTTTCTATGCTGCTAAAAGCAGATCCATCCAGCTCCCTGTGTATGTTAAGTGCTCTGCGGTGCCCCTATAACGTAACTTACGTAACCAGTGTGTCAGCATCTCCCTTACAGCACTCACATCCTATATTTATAGGTTTACACTACACTCCGGGAGGAAATCCCACAACACACACATGCAAGCAATATAAATCTGTTAAATCCCTGTTAGAATGGGAACACAGGCTAGATGTATGTGCTGGTTTGATCTTCTTATACTGTAATACATACAGTAGAGGTCCTAAGAGCTACAGTACAGACTATAGATACCTACAGGTCCAAGCCAAAAACATACCACATGGCCATAGTCCAGGCCATTTGAGTAGCAGGGAGAGATACTGCACATGCCATAGAAATAGAATGACTTTGAACTAGAAAGTCCATTCTAGTAATTATATGCCTATGGTGCATGCTGTAATATAATGACATCCACTAGCCTGGTCTGACATTGCGCGGTACTATCAGGGTTTGCTGCCTCCGAGGCTTATTGCTGCTGTGAAAATAGGCCAATAGTGGTGCCACTCCATGTCCCCCCATGCGCTAACCTAGTTTAGTGAACAGGGATGGGGCTGGCTGAGGCCTGAAATCCCATTCACATTAAGGAATGCTCCTAAATCAGACACAGGCACTGCCTGCATCTCTGTCACAGTCTATTATCTACTGAGGCTCACAGAGGAGCTAGAGTCAATATGATTGAAATTTGAGAGCTACATAGAGCTACTGTACCAAAGCACCCAATGAACCTTCATTTTATTCCAAAGGACGCTTCCATATATTCTGTACACCGTTTGCTCTTCATTTCATGGACCTTGGTTGGACTGCAAGGCAGCATGACATGAGACGGCCTACTCTTTGTTTTGCAGCAATACATTGAGCTTTAAGCACAGAGATACAGCTTTAAGCACAGAGATACAGCTTTAAGCACAGAGATGCAGCTTTAAGCACAGAGATACAGCTTTAAGCACAGAGATACAGCTTTAAGCACAGAGATACAGCTTTAAGCACAGAGATACAGCTTTAAGCACAGAGATACAGCTTTAAGCACAGAGATGCAGCTTTAAGCACAGAGATACAGCTTTAAGCACAGAGATACAGCTTTAAGCACAGAGATGCAGCTTTAAGCACAGAGATGCAGCTTTAAGCACAGAGATACAGCTTTAAGCACAGAGATACAGCTTTAAGCACAGAGATACAGCTTTAAGCACAGAGATACAGCTTTAAGCACAGAGATACAGCTTTAAGCACAGAGATACAGCTTTAAGCACAGAGATACAGCTTTAAGCACAGAGATACAGCTTTAAGCACAGAGATACAGCTTTAAGCACAGAGATACAGCTTTAAGCACAGAGATGCAGCTTTAAGCACAGAGATGCAGCTTTAAGCACAGAGATACAGCTTTAAGCACAGAGATACAGCTTTAAGCACAGAGATACAGCTTTAAGCACAGAGATACAGCTTTAAGCACAGAGATACAGCTTTAAGCACAGAGATGCAGCTTTAAGCACAGAGATACAGCTTTAAGCACAGAGATACAGCTTTAAGCACAGAGATGCAGCTTTAAGCACAGAGATACAGCTTTAAGCACAGAGATACAGCTTTAAGCACAGAGATACAGCTTTAAGCACAGAGATACAGCTTTAAGCACAGAGATACAGCTTTAAGCACAGAGATACAGCTTTAAGCACAGAGATACAGCTTTAAGCACAGAGATACAGCTTTAAGCACAGAGATACAGCTTTAAGCACAGAGATGCAGCTTTAAGCACAGAGATACAGCTTTAAGCACAGAGATACAGCTTTAAGCACAGAGATGCAGCTTTAAGCACAGAGATGCAGCTTTAAGCACAGAGATGCAGCTTTAAGCACAGAGATGCAGCTTTAAGCACAGAGATACAGCTTTAAGCACAGAGATGCAGCTTTAAGCACAGAGATGCAGCTTTAAGCACAGAGATGCAGCTTTAAGCACAGAGATGCAGCTTTAAGCACAGAGATACAGCTTTAAGCACAGAGATGCAGCTTTAAGCACAGAGATACAGCTTTAAGCACAGAGATACAGCTTTAAGCACAGAGATGCAGCTTTAAGCACAGAGATACAGCTTTAAGCACAGAGATACAGCTTTAAGCACAGAGATACAGCTTTAAGAGTCCGGGATGAGACTTGATTATGGAAAGAGAACCTGGATTTGTCAACACAGTTCTCACCACTCAGCGCAACTCAATATTAGGAAGGCGTTCCTAATGTTTGGTATATTGTAGATAGATCATACACAGTACCTCAGGTTGTACAGATGTAGGATCTTAATTTGATCACACTGTTGTGACAAATTTAAAACATGTATTGTATTCAAGGTTTATAAAGACTTCTGAAGTTAGTCATTTCCAGTTTGGAAAATTTCAGACTTGATTTTCCCTTTCGAAAAATGCATTTAACCTCTACAAACGTTTCCATAAATTATAATAATTCACATTTCCTGTTGCTGCAGGATTATTTTCCTGCTGTAGCAAACTGGCTCAAATGAAGTACCTCTGTTCTGTGAAGATGGCAATATCATTCTAGGTTTGTTAATGTGCCTCTGTGGTTGGCCAACCATGACAGCTCCACTCTCTGAGCGCACACTCACTCATTAGTATGGCTGACTGGCCTGAGGGCTCTACATGAGAATCCCTCACTGCTTTTAACACACAGACACACAAACAAAACACACATCTGAAGGATTATAGGATGTGCATTTTAGGCATGTAGACACCTGAGTCACACAATGATCTCACAGACACAGATGCATATATGTGTATACACATATACACACATACACACATTGATTCAAGTGCTACGGAGTGCACATCCTCTGTGCATCCTCTCTGGAGGCAGAGGGGGGGAAGGAGAGGTTAAAGTGATGTAGATGGACAGCTGGATTATCCAGCTAATTAGCCCGGAGTGTGGTGAGATCACGGAATGTTCTCACGGTTGGGAGCACTGCACTGTCTGCTGAATTCACAGATAACTAACTAACCTTCTGGAATAGTCTCCATATTCTGAGATTTGTATATCTGTAGATGATTAAAATATGCTACAAAAAGGTTTGTAGTAAAATAAGGTATCCTACTGAAATAAATAAAAAACTCCTTTGATTTCAGTTACTGTTCCAGTAGCTAAAAAGTGGGAACTACAGACCAGAGGTGAACCAATGTCTGACTGGAGAGCTGCAGTGTTATACCTGGTGGGGGCGTGGGGGAGGACACTCATGATACAGATCCTCCCACAGCTCCTCCATCTCAGCCAGGTCCAGACCCCCATCTATCCCTCCATCCAGCCTGATCAGAGGGGCCTCCGGGTCGGGCACATGGACATGACTCTCCCCCTCTCCATTCAGACCTCCATACAGCAACCCCAAGGCCGGCTCATGGAAGCTCAGTCTGGAGCCTCCGCTGCTGGGGCCCTGTCTGTTGAGTACAGGCAGTCTGCTTCCCTTGGGGCTCTGGACTGGCCGGTACACACAGTTCTGGACCAGGCAGAGGGCCAGTGAGAGCTGGGAGGCCGACCTCAGTGGAGTCACCAGGTGGTGCTCCTCGGAGAGGGAGTCGGAGAACCGATCATCCAGGGGGTCCTGGGGATACTCTAGCCCCTCGGGCCCATCTTGGATTGCAGACAGCTGGGTAGATTCTCCGGTTATGTCCAGGGAGTCTATAGAGGGGCTGGAGCTGGCTACCCTGCCCACCAGGGTAGGGTCGCTGTCCGAAGTCCGGGGCGTAGGGTTGGACCCAGGGATCAGCGTGAGCGAGGAGGGGGTCCCCTCTGGATCTTTCTCCCCTCCTCTTCCTCCTCCACTTGCACGTCCTCCTCCAATCACGCTGACCGAATACCTCGTCGATGGGTCACAGGAAATACTCCGTGCCAACTTCCTGGGTACTTTACACACAGCCTCGTAGTCTGAGTCCGCCACTCGCCACGCCGTGCACCCTCGGCACTTCCTGGGTGAACGCGTGACAGTCCCACAGCGCTGTGACCCCACAGCCGTCACCTCTGGCGCAGGCCCTGCGCATTGTTGGGGATGCCCATGATGATGATGATTATGACCCCCGAACTCTAACCCCTCCTCAGCCCAGGACTCATACAGAGAGTACACCAAGTCCTCCTGGAGCAGAGCACAGTACTTAGCATGGGTCAGACCGGACATGTCCACCATACCATCCCCCTGTACCCTTCCTCCCCCTCCTCCCGTATCCCCAGGCCCAGTAACGGCCCCTGCACAACCGCCTCCATCCTCCCTGTTGGTCTTCCGGTAGAGGCCACCGATGAGGCCCCGTAGCAGGTGTTTCTCCTGGAGCAGCCTCTGCAGCCGTTCAATGGACAGGGCCTCCACCCGGGCAATCACCGTGTCAAACCTATACATGCGCTCCAGTATGAAGGCACACTTGGAGCAGGCGAACTCGCCGCGGCCGTCGCGGATCAGCTCTCGCCCCAGGGCGTGGGACAGGAGCACCTGCAGGTTGAGTTTGGAGGCGGGGTGGAAGATCCATCGCCGTTGGTTACCGCAGAGCTCCCTGGCGCAGATACGACACGCCTCCTTCATTCTGATGTCCAGCATTCCACACACACACATGCAAGACGGAGGTCATTCACCTGAGCTTGGTGTTTTGTGTGAAGACTTTAGTCTAATGCCGAAAACACATTTATTTTGTATGATAAACCTTTGTATTAAACTTCCATTTTCCTGAAGAAGAATGAATGGCGCTCCCATATCCCCAGAGTTCTTCCACTGACGTCACCTCGGATGCTCCTTGGTGGGGTTGAGGTCCCGGTTGCCGTTAAGTGTTGTATAAATAATAAATAACATTTGATTGATGGAGGTGAATGAGATGATGCGATGCTGTTATTAGCTCCAGTATGACTGCTCATCCATCAACATCTGTGTATTAAATCATTTATTAAGATGTAAATGTTGGCATATTGCATGTAACAGTCCTCTTATCTGCTTCTCTCTCTTCAGAAGAGATGCAAAACAAATAGCAACCACGTGGTTTCAGACAAATAAATACCACCAAAATTCAATATAAACAACAGATAGAGAGTCATTGGAGAAACTCAAATATTGTTACTGCTAGTCTGCAAAGGAAAAGCAGACAGCAGCAAGCAAGAGATGCTCACAAAATCCAATCCTCTAGATATAATGCCTTTTTCCCCTCTTCACATTCTGCCAGAGTTGCTGTTTCCATAGGAGTATAAAGACGTTGGATGGATTCTGATAGCATATTGCTTCTTAGAGCAGCAGATGGCAGACAGCAAGTCGTCCAGTATCCTTGGTCACCGATTCTGTTGCATTCCGTAATGGAAATTCTGATGCAATGACTTAAATCCGAAAGGGAAATATAAAGTCATTCTGGTGTTATATTCCCTAAATACACATGAGCCTTTCCTCCTTTCGCTCCCGGTTGTTTCATTTCGCGTTTCCCGACACAAGAAAAACACGCGTACGTTTCGCTGCATCACTTGGTTTGGCTGTCATGGGAGGCTCCCGCTGTCAGGTTGATCATCACCGGTAGACTACCACCGTATCCCTTTAACCAAACACCGTCACTGCAGAGAAGTGACACACCAAAACAATTATTTCGGTAGCGGCAATCAGGTCCTCCGCAATCCCTTGACAATCATTCATGGTGTATAATATCAACGGTGAAGATGGCGCGCTTCAGCCCAGAGGTATAGTAGATCCTTTTGGCAGATAATGATGTGGCAACGTTGTAGCACTGGCAAGAACGGCTGCAGCGGCGGAGCGCACCATTTCACGCATTAGGGGTGCTAAAATATCTGATCGTCTATAATCAAGATATTAAAAAGTAGTCCTATATGACATGATAATACCGGTTCTACTGTCATATAATAAGAAGTTCATTTAAAACTAAAATTCTATCAATTTTGTCAATGTTGAATAAAATATTTTGATAATCTACAAAATGTCACCCGGGGTGCCATTAGTTATTTTGGTCCAGTCTACACTAAACTTCGCTTTATTGAGCAGGTGAAATTTAGTAGCATATAGTGACAATAGTGTTTGCATAAACTCTTACACCATGTAAAGCAGTAGATATATTTGAAATAATAATACAAATGAATAACATTATTTTCTCTAAATTTGGTCATAATAACCACCAGATTAGTGACGAGTGACGCAGTGGTCTAAGGCACTGCATCTCAGTGTAAAAGGCATCACTACAGTCCCTGGTTCGAATCCAGGCTGAATCCCAGTTGGCCGTGATTGGGAGTACCATAGGGCGGCGCACAATTGGCCCAGTGTCGCTGGGGTAGGCCATCATTGTAAATAGGAATTTGTTCTTAACTGACTTACCTAGTTAAATAAAGGGTTAAACAAATATATATATAATTGGGCTTTTATGGGGGCAATATCAATTTCTTATTAAAAACTAAACACATTTTTACCCCCTTTTTCTCGCAATTTCGTGATTACGATCTTGTCTCATCACTGCAACTCCCCAAAGGGCTCGGGAGACGCGAAGGTCAAGTCATGCGTCCTCCAAAACATGACTCACCAAATCGAGCTTTTTAACAACCGCTCACTTAACCCGGAAACCAGCTGCACCAATGTGTTGGAGGAAACACCGCTCAACTGACGACCGAAGTCAGCCTGCAGGCCCACCACAAGGAGTCGCTAGAGTACGATGAGCTCAGTAAAGCCCCCCCAGCCAAACCCGGACGGCGCTGGGCCAATTGTGCGCCGCCCTATGGGACTCCCGGTCACAGCCGCTATTGGGCTCAAACCCCAGGCTCTAGTGACGTCACAACACTGCAATGAAGTGCCTTATACCGCTGCCCCACTCGGAGCGCAGTTTGGCGGGTCATGTTTCGGAGGATGCATGACTCGACCTTCGCCTCTCCCAAGCCCGTTGGGGAGTTGCAGCGATGAGACAAGATTGAAATTGGGAAAAAGGGGTAAGATACACACAGGAAAAAAAGATCATGGCACACACAGTCAGCCAGCCAGAGAGTTGACTTGGACTTCACTATAATTTTCAGTGATACGGGTAGAGCAGGCTCCATAACCTTTCCATCCTTGTGTTTCTATCCTCTTCTATATGCAAATAAGATCTCCTAAATAGACTTACAAGTAAAGGCCATTAATGCATTTCAAAGCAGAGGGGATACATTTGACATAGATGTTCCTATTGTCAAAACATATCAGGAACACACTTCCATAATAGTGAAGGTGGTCACTCTAGCTCGATCATTAATAATGATTATGGGAAGAAAACCATAAAGTCCAGATCTGCCATGTATTACATAAATGTATGAGTGGGATATAACCGTAGTGGGTGGCTAGCAGTGTTAGTTACACAACAGATCAGAACAGATGGCCTGGCCACGGCTCTCACAGCTCCGGATGCTGCTAAGTGCTGCAATAAAGTGCTTCTATTCTAGTCAGTCTTGCCTGACTGACCACATACCCTGACCAGGGACAAATCTGGACCCTAGTTATAGCACATGGCCATCAAGACACGTGGTCAAGAAAAATGATTGTATTATATTCTAGAACTGTATGTCCCAGGAGGACCGGGCTCCAATGCCTTCAACCAGGCATCTAATATATAGATGACTACATAAAGCTATCCATCACAACTAGCCATATAAGGCAGAGAGGAACCATGCTGTAAAGCAGAGGGAAAAACCATGACACAGTAGGACAAGGGGTCCATAAAACGGGTTACTACGACTACAAATGCTACAAGGAGAGAACAAAGAGAGAGGCATTTGTGGTGAAGTGTGCACAAGCCCTGGTGGACGGCTGACCGCTATTGTAGCGGGTGCTGTGAATGAAGGGATGTAGAGTGATATGTTGAAATGAAGGTAAACCGGTTTTGATGTTTTGATTGAAATGAATGATTGCATTTTTTGGGATGCTGCCGCATATCAATCATATAAACTCACTCACTGACAAGGGCAAACCAATGACATCAAAACATCCCATTGGCTACACCATGAGAACACAACATTTCAAATATGGTTTGGCTGTGTGAATAAATTAGCTGCACAAAACGCCATGATGCTTTAAGCTCAATGGAATCTGCAGTGACAGTGTATCCCTGATGGTGTACAGACAGACAGTCATGCACTCACACTATGACTTCACTTATCAGCTTTGGTCCTCAAAATAACGTGTCGCCTCAAAACAGAATGTTACATGGCTAGAGATGACTACTAGGCCCAGGTCTCCCTTGGAAAAATGAATTGTGTTATCCCCAAAGGGACACCTGTGTTATATAAAGCCAAGAGTAAGATATGAATCACAACAACAACAACCTGGGATTGTGCTCATACTTATTATGCTTCATTTTCAAACCCATGTAGCCTTCAGTGCTTTGCTATACGATAGTGCATGAAGAGGCAGCCATTTTCCCTAAGGGCAGAGCTGACCTTATGTCCTGGTTCAGCTCCTCACTAGTGCCTGATTATGAGTGGCTTAAAATGATAGTTTGAGAGTGGTTGGGGGTTCTTGATTAAGCTTGTTGAGGATTTGGGATTTAAAATGAGGACTGCTTAAGTACGAAGAATCTTCTTCGATAAGAGTCCACTGCTAAATCAGAGTTGGTCCAAACTCCTCTATAAGCATAGACCGCAATCAAGCAAGAGAGAGCTGGAAATAACAAATCACAAACAAACAAAAAAACAGCACTTTTCTCTCCTCTTCTTGAGAACAACATCAAATGAGTTCATTTCTTTTATTTTGTGTCTTAGCATAAATAGCATCAGCTGCCTCTGTCCTTTCCCTACAGACCATCACAGTACATTTATTTCACCACATTTCTCTCTCCTGGACGGCCTGACATTTTGATTGATCTCATTAGCCGTGGTGTCTGGGGAACCAATTAGAAGCTAGGTGTTAGTGTCTGTCTTAGACAACACAACTTGATATCTGTGTGTGTGTCATTGTTAGCACCAGAAGGTCAGCATGACCTATTGACAACCTTGCTGAAACACGAGCCACTTAAATGCACACAAACACACATGCTTGCACGCACACTCACTCAAAGTACATGGATTTTTACGGTAGGGGAGTGCCAAGATGGAGGTTCTGTGGCTTCAAAACAGCACCCCCAGTCAGTCATCTAGTGTATATATAAATGATTGATTCAGAAGCTTACAAGTTCACACAGACACCTTTCTGTCTTGTATACAGTTGTGTACACACGATTGAGTTCATATATAGAACACGTTGACAGACAGGTGAAAAACAAATTCTACCTCACTATAAGGCGGAACTACAGGCCAGAATATAATGATGTTTAGGTCATTTTGTGTCATTAATGTGGCAAATAAATACAAAGTTCAATGTATACCATTGCCTATGCCTGTTCCTCTCATTCATTCGTTTTCCACTTGCAAAGACCCCTCATCCTGACATCGATTGGCCCTTTAAATGCAACAATGATCCATTCAGCCTAAGTGACAGCCAGCCAGCGGTGGTGGCCCTGGGCAGTGGGACAGCGTCACTGTGTGAAATCTGAGCTGATATCGTTCCTGGCAGGCACATTTGCATCCCAGAGCCAAGCTGATTTACAAGGTAAAATGCCTTTAGAGAAACATTGGGGCTTTGACTGCTTCTATTGAGAAACTCCCACTACAACAAATATGTGTAAGATTCAAAGCTGTCGCCAGAAGAATAGAGCCAAGAGCCTTGGGAGTCAAAATGAGAGAAATACACATGATCATATCATGCTAATGAATTGTAATGACTAGCAATAGATAATGACTAATAAGTGATAATGGCTCAGAATAGATAACTGTAGATTACCAAAACTAACAAGTGACAACGATCAACCAAAATATCTTGCTCAAACTGACAGGTATACAGTATGGATCCATACACTGTACTGCAGCTATATTTCAATTGTAGGCCTGTGAGGTGTTGTGACACTTTTTTACACTTGACTTGACACACACAGTACCACACAATACCTATTTCATTTCTATGACCTAGCTCCAACTCCAGTCAACACACACTCATAAGCCTGTTATGCTGCTATCTGTGTAATTTGAGAGCCCCCTCCTCTCAGAACATGACTGATGAGAATGGAGAATGTGTGTTGTCTGTTCATAAATACATCTTCACATCATTTGTTTACCACAGACTAAAATAACCCAGGTCCCCCTCCCTTCGGGCCGACAGCTCCCAACACAATACACATGGATTAACAGCCATAGAGACATCAACGCAGACGTATCTAGTAATGTGAAACGGCGTTCTTCGTTTGTTGAGAGAGAGTCGGACCGAAATGCAGCGTGGTGGTTAATCATGATCTTTAATAAAGGAAACGGCGATACATTAAATAACTAAATAAATACGAAAACAACAAACGGAACGTGAAACCTAATACAGCCTATCTGGTGAACACTACACCGAGACAGGAACAATCACCCACGAAAGACAAAGCGAACTCAGGCTACCTAAATACGGTTCCCAATCAGAGGCAACGAGAAGCACCTGACTGCTGATTGAGAACCGCCTCAGGCAGCCAAGCCTATACAACACCCCTAATCAGCCGCGATCCCAAATACTACAAACCCCAATACGAAACACAACACACAAACCCATGTCACACCCTGGCCTGAACAAATAATTAAAGAAAACACAAAATACTAAGACCAAGGCGTGACATAATGCTTTATTACTCAGGTCTAGCAGTTGCTCTTTACCCACAACTCATGTGGTTATCATCTAACAATGGCTACTTTACTTTCAATGAATTCAATCAACTGCAAGGAAACAAATACTGTAGTTGATTTTCATGTACTTTTCTTTAGATGGTGACTACATATTCTGTAGTGAATGTTACCTTACTTGGTGTGCCTGTCTGTCTGCTATGCATTTGTTATCCAGTAGAGGGCCTGCTCTCACCAACAGAGTGGGATCTGGTGCAGGCCTAACACCTCAAAGTGCGCACTCTTTATTTAACTTAATAAAGAACTCAAAGCTGCGATATTAAGTGTGTTTCTGTGCTCACTTCAGGATTCACTCACCTGCATCTCCTGCTCAATGCGCAGCCTCTCCCTGCCCAGCTCCTCCTGGTAGAACTGTGGGAGAAACGGCCAGGATAGAAAATTAGGCGTGTGTGTGTATGTGCGTTGTGTTTGAGTGATGGTGATATCTGTCCGACAGAGGGTAATATCTCACTCTCACTAACGAAGTACAACAGCTGTAGTGGTGAATTGATCATTCAGAGAGTAGCAACACTACCCCTCCCTGCCTGCTACCACAACAACACAACACATCACACAACACAACAGACAGATTGAACAGAACCAGCTGCATGGGTTATAGTAGATATAAATGAAATGAATTGATTCTGAACCAGATTAAAGCATTACGTTTGACTTCTCCATCTTATGACAACTCCATTGACAATGACAAATGGATGTCTGACTCCTAAATCAAGACAATGTTCGATTTTGACAACTGAAAGGATATAGAAAAATAAGTCATATTTTTATTGGGTAAATATCTTTAGTAACCTTCAGTGGACTGAAGTAGGCTTGAACACACAAATAGGCATGTCGCTATGTGCTTTTTGACAGGGGTGCTTATGTGTGTGTTGCGCTGTGTTAGCTATAGGTGTGTTTCCACATAATAGACAGATGTGTTTGCGTGTGCGGGGACGGGGAAGATATGACGAAGAGGAGGAGAGGTATGGGAGAAGAATGGGTATGGGTGATTATTTGTATGATTATGAATCATTTTTTTGTACTTTTATTTATTCAGGGAACTGAGAACAGGGTCTCTTTCACAACGGTGCCCTGAGTACAAACATGTTCAGAATCAAGAAAAAGGAACCAAATAAAACAAGATCAACAACAGAAGGTTACAATAATACAATTTCAACAAATAAACCATTACAATCATTCAAAACAACTGCAATCCTCAATGAATTCATGTAACACCAGAGCTGTAAACAGGCCTAGTAGCACCAGGGAATCAAAATGAAAGGTTATTCCATAAACCATTACAATCATTCAAAACAACTGCAATCCTCAATGAATTCATGTAACACCAGAGCTGTAAACAGGCCTAGTAGCACCAGGGAATCAAAATGAAAGGTTATTCCATAAACCATTACAATCATTCAAAACAACTGCAATCCTCAATGAATTCATGTAACACCAGAGCTGTAAACAGGCCTAGTAGCACCAGGGAATCAAAATGAAAGGTTATTCCATAAACCATTACAATCATTCAAAACAACTGCAATCCTCAATGAATTCATGTAACACCAGAGCTGTAAACAGGCCTAGTAGCACCAGGGAATCAAAATGAAAGGTTATTCCATAAACCATTACAATCATTCAAAACAACTGCAATCCTCAATGAATTGATGTAACACCAGAGCTGTAAACAGGCCTAGTAGCACCAGGGAATCAAAATGAAAGGTTATTCCATAAACCATTACAATCATTCAAAACAACTGCAATCCTCAATGAATTCATGTAACACCAGAGCTGTAAACAGGCCTAGTAGCACCAGGGAATCAAAATGAAAGGTTATTCCATAAACCATTACAATCATTCAAAACAACTGCAATCCTCAATGAATTCATGTAACACCAGAGCTGTAAACAGGCCTAGTAGCACCAGGGAATCAAAATGAAAGGTTATTCCATAAACCATTACAATCATTCAAAACAACTGCAATCCTCAATGAATTGATGTAACACCAGAGCTGTAAACAGGCCTAGTAGCACCAGGGAATCAAAATGAAAGGTTATTCCATAAACCATTACAATCATTCAAAACAACTGCAATCCTCAATGAATTCATGTAACACCAGAGCTGTAAACAGGCCTAGTAGCACCAGGGAATCAAAATGAAAGGTTATTCCATAAACCATTACAATCATTCAAAACAACTGCAATCCTCAATGAATTGATGTAACACCAGAGCTGTAAACAGGCCTAGTAGCACCAGGGAATCAAAATGAAAGGTTATTCCATAAACCATTACAATCATTCAAAACAACTGCAATCCTCAATGAATTCATGTAACACCAGAGCTGTAAACAGGCCTAGTAGCACCAGGGAATCAAAATGAAAGGTTATTCCATAAACCATTACAATCATTCAAAACAACTGCAATCCTCAATGAATTCATGTAACACCAGAGCTGTAAACAGGCCTAGTAGCACCAGGGAATCAAAATGAAAGGTTATTCCATAAACCATTACAATCATTCAAAACAACTGCAATCCTCAATGAATTGATGTAACACCAGAGCTGTAAACAGGCCTAGTAGCACCAGGGAATCCAAATGAAAGGTTATTCCATAAACCATTACAATCATTCAAAACAACTGCAATCCTCAATGAATTCATGTAACACCAGAGCTGTAAACAGGCCTAGTAGCACCAGGGAATCCAAATGAAAGGTTATTCCATAAACCATTACAATCATTCAAAACAACTGCAATCCTCAATGAATTCATGTAACACCAGAGCTGTAAACAGGCCTAGTAGCACCAGGGAATCAAAATGAAAGGTTATTCCATAAACCATTACAATCATTCAAAACAACTGCAATCCTCAATGAATTAATGTAACACCAGAGCTGTAAACAGGCCTAGTAGCACCAGGGAATCCAAATGAAAGGTTATTCCATAAACCATTACAATCATTCAAAACAACTGCAATCCTCAATGAATTCATGTAACACCAGAGCTGTAAACAGGCCTAGTAGCACCAGGGAATCCAAATGAAAGGTTATTCCATAAACCATTACAATCATTCAAAACAACTGCAATCCTCAATGAATTCATGTAACACCAGAGCTGTAAACAGGCCTAGTAGCACCAGGGAATCAAAATGAAAGGTTATTCCATAAACCATTACAATCATTCAAAACAACTGCAATCCTCAATGAATTAATGTAACACCAGAGCTGTAAACAGGCCTAGTAGCACCAGGGAATCAAAATGAAAGGTTATTCCATAAACCATTACAATCATTCAAAACAACTGCAATCCTCAATGAATTCATGTAACACCAGAGCTGTAAACAGGCCTAGTAGCACCAGGGAATCAAAATGAAAGGTTATTCCATAAACCATTACAATCATTCAAAACAACTGCAATCCTCAATGAATTCATGTAACACCAGAGCTGTAAACAGGCCTAGTAGCACCAGGGAATCAAAATGAAAGGTTATTCCATAAACTGGGGACACTAAAACTAAAGGTCAGAGTCAACCCATTATTCAGCCCCACTTGTTTTGAGCCCCATCGGTTTAGCTAAAAAAAATGAATAAAATAAAAAATAATAATATACAATAATCAACAAGAAAAAAGGAGAATCTCCGCTGTCGGGACAGCATTATGTAGGCCCTAACAGTTTGTGGGCAACGATTGTCACCAGTATAGTGCAATTCATGTATTGCTTAGTGTTTTGTAGTGGCTTTGCTGGAATGCATATAAAAAAATTGGTTGATTTTGCCCCACCAGGATTAACATGCTAAAAATCAACACTGGGTGAGGTATCCCAGAAACCCTGTGAATTAAGCTATGCACCTGTTATTATAGGTCTGTACACACTACAGGAACTCAATCAGTCAAATACATACAATACATCAGATAATACAATCAATCATTGAACCATTGACCCTAATGCAGCCCCGACACAGGCAATTTAACACATAATAGGGATCCTACGTACCTCCGCATCGCTCTCTTTCTGCAGCAGGGAGGAGGAGAGGTCCTCTACCTCTCCCTCCAGCTCTCCCACCCTCAGTGTCAGAACACTCTTCTGTCCACTCAGCTCAGTGATCATAGCCTCCTTACAGCGCAGAGCACTGGTCAGCTCCTCGATCACCCTACAGGAGGGGAAGGACAGAGGGGTCCGTGCCATAGACACGGTGGGCAAAGTTTGACTTCCTCAATTAGTGTGAAGGTGTGGATTGCAACTTTTAGGTCACTGGTTCAAATGTGTCTCGAATGAGCAGGTACTTGTGTTTACCTGTCTCTGTAGGTGTGTGATGCGGGGTGGTGAGATTGGGTCTGGAGGTTCTCCTCCTCTTGGCTGTCCTCCATATCCTCCAAGAGGGGCTGGGGGCTCGACCCAGTCAGGGAGGCCATCCTCTCAACCTCACCTCGCGCTAGCTGGGCCTCCTGGAGGAAACACATGAAAAGGTCTGGGTGTCCGTCTGTATATTTGAAAGCTGATCTAATAATCGAACAACTCATTTCATCTCAACAAATAAGGCAACCATTGTTGGAACAGTTTAATTATGTGTGTGTGTGTACCTCCTGCAGGAGTTGTATCTTGGTCTCCAGCAACTCCTGCATGTGGTCGATCTCCTGCTTTCTCTCCTCACAACGTCTCTGCAGCTCTGCCTCATTGTGACTGGACAGGCTCTCTGCTGTCGTCCTTTAAGAAGAGAGGAAGAAATGAGGGAGCATTGTGATTGGTCAGGGTGTCTTCTGTTGTCCTATCACAGAAATGAAACAAGAGGCAACATCTATCAATAACTACCAACAGTCATCCACTGTGCACGTGCATACACACTGGTGTTGCTTGTTATTGTGCCATCGGTGCTGGGCAGTGACGTCAGACCTGGG